>NW_027413184.1:0-33186 GCF_048544455.1 Silene latifolia | reverse complement strand
GAGTAGTCTTAGAAAAGTGTGCCAAAACCATCTTGGGTTGCGTGTTAAGAGTGGTACTCGATAGAGTAGAGGCTACTCGATCGAGTAGCTAGGTTACTCGATCGAGTAGGGGCCACTCGATCGAGTATGTTGGGTACTCGATCGAGTACCGAGTTTTCAGCGAGGGTTTTATATCGCGTTTTGTTAAATCCGCAAATCACTTCCGCCACTTTCCTCCTATCCTTCAGTCGCCTCTTTCCCTTCCCTTCACCTTAAAACCTCCATGGAAGCCTTTTGAAGATCCTTATGCCTTAGGAGAGCGTCTCTTGAGTCGGGTAGCGGTCTTTTGCCGGGTTTCTCCTTATAGGTATGTCATAATCATCATCCGTATCCTCATCTTTACAGTTAGGGTTTGCTTGGTAGTAATAGATAATTGTGTTGTGGTTATAGGCCTTGCTTGACTGCTGGATATGTCATATGTTGGCATGGATTGGGTGCAGTTGCTTAAAGGTAGGTTCGCCTACTCAGTTTCTGTAGATAGTCTAGTGTGTCGGTTGTCGTATCATGATTGTTGTGTTGTGGCTGCGTTGTGTGGCGTGTATGTTGTAGTTGGTTAGTACATACAGTTTATTGGTTGTGCGTTTCAGCTGTCTGGGAATGTTTGTCTCTGGTTCGCGAGGCGTGTCCTCGGCTGAGTGGGGTCACTTGCGGGAGTGGCTTCACGCCCTAGTTTCGCCCTCCGTGGAACCCGCCACGGGAGGGGATGTGCACATTAATGGACAGGGTTGTCGCTCGATATGATGAGCGGGGATTTGGTGGGTACGGCTGCGGTCCCCACTCACGTGGTCGGTCCAGTGGACAACGGTAATAGAGTTGGTTGGGTTATCGTGATTGTGTTTGAGATTGATAGCATTGTCTTCCATTGATAATTGTAGTTCTTGTCGTTGTATCTTATCTCGATCGACCTTGTGTGGTTGTTTGTTTGTTATGTGTCTGCCGTGATCCCTTATGGTGAGCAGTCGGTCTTAGCAGGTGTTGATGTTGTTGATAGCTGGAGTCCGGGCAGGGATGAGTCTTCACGAGATATAATGGTCGTAGCGAGTAGTCTTTGAGTTGTATCTTTTATATCGTTTGTTGGTTTAAATCACTTGTAATATAACATAATAGTTCTCTTATCGACATTTGATTATTACTGGCCTCGGCAACCGAGATGGTAACGCCCTTATATGCTAGGAAAGGCCTAGTTAAGGCTCCTCTGAATATGGAGGTGTTACAAGTTCGCTCAATGCAATCTTAGGCACGTTTCACTTTATCTAACAGCTTGCAATTTCTCTCATTACAATCTTTGTACTTGGCACTTGCCAACTACAGATTATTTCACTCCCTTTCTCTTATTGCACTTATGTTGTTGTATTACGAAAACATACGGAATACATGCAACTCGATATTCATATCAGTAAAAACCTTCGAAAATGCATATAAGTCACCATATATTGCCGAAGAAATTAAATAAAAATATTCATAAACAATTGGTAAATCAAACAATTTTATAAATTACATTTATACCAGGCAAAAGAAATAAATTTTGAAATATGTAAATGTAGTGCTTTATATAAAAGATTGCAAAATCAAACAACACCCTAATAAAACTTTCGCCATGTGATTTATCGTATTCTTTTTATCACTGGTAAAATAACTCTAGAAAAAAGAAGAATTTTAGACTACTACAACATATCTTCTCTAGATCGTTTATGGAATTAGAAAATATTCGGCTATTTTAGCATATACAGAGTAATATTGTTTTTAAAAACATTTACAGTATTAAATTTTGAATAAGGCGCAATTTATGGCAATAATTTTTGATGTACTGATTGATAAAATTTCCATAGGCGTAATTTTCGAAAATGATTTTATATCTTATGGATTTTTTCGTTAATGATGTGGGATTGAACATTTGAGCCTATCATTATAATTACCTATTACTCCGTATATCACTTGAATTATTTTTGGAATAAAATATTGAATCGATTAATTAAATATTGTGATTTTATTAATTTATGGCAATATAATTAAATTGCACATTTATGAAAATATTATAAAGGCATCACACAAAAGTTCTCTCCTATAATCATGCTAACTTTCTCCTATGGGAATCATATCATATCAAATATACTCATACGTTTATTTAGGAAGAATCAACAATCAATAATATTTCCCTTAAAAAAACAATCAATAATATTAATATGTCATTTTATTTTAATTAAAAAAGAAAATAACACGTAGCTTTTTTTAAGGGCAAGATTACACATGGAAATGTTTTAAGCTAATGACACGTGGCGGATGGTTAGGTTGATGGTTTTTGCTTTAATATAATATATGATTATCATGGAAAACATGTTAACAATGGTGTCAATCATCTTAACAAGTATAGGTATGATGGAAGAGTAAAGTAATAAGCAATAATTAAGTAAGGAGTAACGAACTTATACCAATCTTAAGATGAGCAAATGGAAAGGAAAGAATAATAGAAGAAAACTTTGATTGATGATGAAGAGTTGTCAATTCTCCAATAAAAACCTAAATAATCATCAATTACCCAACTAGATCTAAGAATTCTTGAACAATAATTAAGGAAGGATTAAAGTGTAATTAAGTTAATTGATGTCTAATCTCTAATTGACTTCCTAATAATCTCCTATTTACAAGGGAGTATTTATACTAAGTACAAGTATTAGGTTAATTAAGGGCTTAAATGACGATTAAGCCCCTTAAATGAAGTCCAACGTCTTGCAAGTCTTGGCATGGGACGCACGACCTCCTTCTAATGGACGCTCATCCTGCTCTATAGGACACCCGTCCTGCCATGGGGATGCTCGGACTGAACTTGGGGACGCCCGTCCTTAGCATTGGGACGCCCGTCTTTGTTCTAGGACGCACGTCCTGAAGGGCAGTTTTGCTTCTTCTTTCATTTGGCTGCCCCTTAACTCGTGGAGATCCTTTAGGGGTCATGGGGGTCCTTTATCATTTCCCATTTACTTGTTTTACTGACTTAGGCCTTTAGTATTGGTCTCCTCCTTGTTGCTTGGTCGTTAGATGCGATCAATTTAGCTCCGTTTTGCTCCGTTTAAGCAAGGCTAGCACTCCTGTCCTATCCAGGGCACAAAACCTCATAGAATATGCATAATAGAAATCTAAAGATAAGAAACGATCCTAATGCATGCGAGAAACCGTAGGAACGAGGCTAGTTAGGGGACTAAATGTGCATAAATACGAGCCACATCAGTAGCAAAAGTACTTGTGACATGCCAACCTCTCCAACATTTGGTCAATAAAAGGCAATGGGTAATGGTCTTTCATGGTGGCAAAATTAAACCTCTTATAGTCAATGCACATGCGCCATCCCGTCAGAATTCGTGTGGGGATGAGTTCATTTTTATCATTTTTTACTACCGTGGTCCCTCCTTTCTTAGGGACAACTTGGACTGGACTTTCCCACTTGAATCGGAAATTGCTTAGATAATTCCTGCATCTAAAAGTTTCATGACTTCCTTTTTTACCACTTCTTGCTAATCCTATGATTTAATCGACGTTGACCTTGGACGCATGGTTTATGATCCTCTTCAAGATGAATTCTATGCATGCAAAATTCGGGGTAAATACCCCTCAAATCATCAAGTGTATAACCAATGGCTTTCTTATATGCTTTCAACACATCCAACAATTAAGATAATTGACTCTCATTCAAATGGGCACTAACTATGACCGGACACATTTCCGACTCATCAAGAAAAGCGTATTTAAAATTCAAGGGGAGGGGTTTAAGTTCGGGTTTTTGTACCTCAACCTTGTTAGAAGTAGCAATCAAACCTATGAATTGAGAGCTTTCTTCCAATGGTAGCTCCTCCCCATCCAACTCCACCTCTAAAGCATCGATTTCATCACTTCAAAAAGATTCCAACTACAAGAGTGCCTCCAAGCAAACTATCTGTAGGAATTACCTATGGGATGGAAGCTCTGATTACCATAGAGTTCCTTTGGTTGCTTGGGATAAAGTCACTGTTCAAAAAATAGAAGGAGAGCCGGGAATTAAGAGGGCAAAAATCTGGAACATAGCTATTGTGGCTAAGTTGGTAATTGGGTGTATGGCAAAGCAGATAGGCTCTAGATAAGGTGGATAAGTCATATATATCTCAAGCAGGATGATTGGCATAACTACACTCCTCCTACTGATGCTGCATGGTCTTGGAAGAGTATTTGAAAAGTCAAGGAAATGATGAAGTCTAGCTATCACAACAATAAATGGATTGTCTACACAAAAGGATACTGCATCAGAGATGGTTATGAATGGCTAAGGCCTAAACAGCCTAAGCAGGATTGGTTCAGGTGGCATGGTGCAACTGGAACTATCCTTAACATACAATGATAACATGGCTCATTTTGAATCAAGGATTGAATGTCAAAACCAAACTGTTTCAGTTTGGCTGCTGCCCTGATAACAGATGTTGGATCTGTGACAGGGACCCCGAGACTCAGGTGATGGATATATTGAAAAACTGGTGTGGTTTTAAGGTGGCAGTCAGCACCTGTATGAACACAGGAAGTGGTGCAGGGGCTAAAAAAAGAAACAAGTCCATATATTGATATGGACTGCATGCTACTACAATATTTGGTGCTAGAGGAACAATGCAAGGGTGAATTTTGTACTTCTTAGACTAGTAAGGATGGCTGAGATCATCAGGGAGGAAGTTAAAAAAAGGATTAGGTCAAAATTGGAATATGTGTTAGAGGCATAGGCATAAATATTAGTAGCAGAGATAAGGCCTTGCTCCAGAAATAGGGTATTACAGGTTACTGATAGTTTGTATGTCATATGAGTATGGTTTATTGCTGATTGTAGGGGGTGGATTGTATTAGACTGATACAATCTAATCCTCCTTTATATGCTTTTGGTTTGATATATATATTACTCACATTTTACCAAAAAAGAAAAAGGGGGGGATCTTTGCTTAAAGATCGATGCAATGAGTCATCAACAATAACATCAATAGCATCTATGACTTCTATGGAATAACATGACTCTTCTAACATTGGACTTTTCATGGCATTGTTCAATATATAAGTGACCTTGTCGTCACCTACTTATAAGGTTAATTTACCATTCTTGACATCAATTACCCCGCCCTCGGTGTGTAAAAATGGCCTTCCCAAAATGATTAAGACTTGAGCATCCTCGGCCATGTCAAGAACAATAAAATCAACCGGAATGAAAAACTTTCTAAACGTGATGGGCACATCCTCCAAAACACCCAAAAGGCGTTTTATAGAACGGTCCGCCATTTTCAAGGTGACACTAGTACATTTCAAGACACCCATTTTCAATTTTTCACAAATAGTGTAAGGCATCACACTTACACTAGCACCTAGATCACATAAAGCTTTATCAATGGTGTAGGTGCCAATGGTGCATGGAATGGAAAAACTACCAGGATCTTTTAACTTAGGAGGGGACTTGTTTTGCAAAAGAGCACTACACTCGGCGATGAATGCTATAGTTTCAACAATATCAAAAGTCCTCTTTTTAGTTAAAATATATTTCATGCACTTGGTATAAAAGGGGATTTGGGTGATTAATTTGGTAAAAGGAACGGTTAGCTGCAAATTCTTCACCACTTCCATGAACTTACCAAATTGAGTCTCCTTGTGAGCCTTTTTAAATTTATTTGGGAAAGGCACTTGAATTTTTTACGGCTCTTTGACTTGATCACCCTTCTTTGGAGGGGCATCTTCCAAATCTTCCACCACTATATATTGCCTCATCAACTTTCTTTAAAACATCATCAACCTTGTTTCTATCATCACCTTTCTCACCAACAACCCATCATCAACATTTGGCATAGGGGGTTCATCATACTTGGTACCACTCTTCAAAGTGATGGCATTTGCAATGTCATGAGGTTGTGCACCTTGAGGTGGCAATTGACCTTGTTGTCTTTGAGCATTTGAGGTAGAAAGTTGAGCAATTTGGGTTTCAAGCATTTTGATGGTAGAATCCCTAGCTTGGTCACTCTTTTGGACATGGTTGGCCAAGCTCTTTTGTGTCTTAATCACTTGCATCATCAAAGACTACATCTTTCTCATTCGTTGGTTATTTTGGGGATTTGATGATTGAACTTGGACTTGTTGATTTTGAAAAGGTTGTTAAAAACCTTGTTGGAAATTTTCTTAGAATTGATTTCTTTGACCTTGATTTTGAAAACCCGGTGGGGGTGCTTGAACTTGCCTTTGTTGTGTGGCACATTTTGAATTAGATGTTGTGGATTTAGAACATTGGTGCTTTTGTAGGACAAATTTGGATGATACTTTGTGGCTTCATTGTAAGTGTTGGAGAAAGGACTAAAATTTTGCCTAAAGCTTTGGTAGGCATTTACTTTCTCAATTGTACTTCGACATTCTTGTGCAACATGTCCCGCACCACCAAAAAAGTCACACAAAATGATTTAGCTAGTGACATTGACTTGTTCATGAGATTGTGATGAACTGGAACCTCGATTGTCCATTTGTTGTTGGAGAATAGATACTTTAGCTTTCAAAAGAGACATACTTGGATCCTCTTCCTTGACTTTCTATGGGGCACTACGAGAGTTGACATAATGAGAGTCATGTATCGCCATGGATTCAATGGTAGAATGAGCAAGTTCCGTGTCAATTTGGTCGAATCTCTCATTGTTGGCGGAGTCCAAAATTCTACGAGACTCGGCACAACACCCATTATAAAATGTGATGGCAAGAAACCATGGGTCCAACCCATGATGAGGGCATTCTCTTTGCAATTCTTTGTATCTTTCCCATGCTTCATACAAACTCTCATGCCCATTTTGACGAAATTCCGTGATTTGGCTTCCCAATTGTTGAGTCTTTTCTGGTGGGAAATATTTTTGGTAAAAAGCAAGAGCCAAAGAATCCCAATCGGTAATTCCCATTTTTATTTATTGAGGCTATTGATCCATAACTTGGCCTTATCCATTAAAGAAAAAGTGAAGAATGTCTCTTGAATTTGAGCTTGAGTAACCCCCGTTTTCCTAATTATAGAGCAATAGTCGCAAATGTTTTGGACATGCAAATTAGGGTCTTCCATTGGATTCCCACAAAATTGATTCCTCTCAACAAGGCTAATGAAAGCCGACTTGATCTCAAAATTTGCTGCATCAATTTGGGTAGCAGCAATACCCCTAGGAAGCGTAGCCTCGGTGGGATTAGAATGATCGGATAAACGAACCATGTTTTTTACTGTTGGTTGAGACGTAGAACTTCCTCTTTTTAAAGAGCTTTGAGGTCTTCTATTTAAGATGTTCGAATGCTTTCAAGTTCCGCAAGAGATGCAGCTTCGGTAATTTTTTTAAGGAAATGCTACCGTCTACGCACGGTTTTCTCGTGCTCGGGATCAACGGGAAGTAGTTCACCGACTCGAGAGGACCTGAGCATAAGACAACAATCTAGAAAAGATTGTAAGTAACGGTCTCAAGCAACAAGTGTTCCTTAAGACAAAGCAAAACAAGATAAAATTCAACTAGTCACAAGAAATGAAACCGTGCTCCCCGGCAACGGCGCCAAAATTTGATAGGCTTATCGCGTACCTAACAAAGATACCCTAGGCTTAGCTAACATACAAATTTAGTTAGGGAAGTAGAGGTTGATCTCAGGGAGACGGTAAATGCAATATGACAAGCTATGGGTATAATTTTATCAAGGTCAGTCACGATTGGGTTTTGGTTGGTTGTTTAAGATGAAAACAATTATGTAAATAAGATGTAAGCAATTATGATAAAAGATCTAGGGGAAAAGGGGTTACACATGTATAGATTAGCATAAGACGATCTCATATTAGAAGAACATGAACCAATTGATGTTTAGGTTATTAGAAATTTCCCTTCGGTCTATTACTGAACCATAGAATGATTACTAACGAGCTTTCGCACAAATTAGGTCGGTCTACTAAACATGCTTTGCCTAATTCAATTCCCGACTTTCATGGCCAATAATCAAATATTAACGTTACGTAACAAGCATGAATTATAAACAACAAATTGATATTATGATTCTCTAATTCAACATGCCCAAATGGCTAATCAAACATGACTTCCCCTCCCCTAGATTAAGAAACTACTCGCACATATTAATGGTAAAACTAACAACGATTATATATATATATATATATATATATATATATATATATATATATATATATATATATATATATATATATATATATATATATATATATATATATATATATATATATATATGTGTGTGTGTGTGTGTGTGTGTGTGTGTGTGTATGTGTATATATATATATATATGTATATATGTATATATAGAATAAAGTTCAAATGAGTCCCTCATATATTTTGAGTCCCTAAGTCCTCACTACATCTCTTGGATCTTCCAATATTGATGATTGAGATTGAAAGCAAGAAACACACTTAACACTAATTAGTTTCCTATACACTAATTAATTCTACTTTCTCTCTCTAGCTTTAATTATACATTCACTAATTGATTAATCTACCCAATTAACACTATCTTTTGCCTTCTTATATTTTCAAGTTTTTACAATTTTTTTTTTTGAGAGAAAGTTTATACAATTTTTATGACACTTTTACTGTTATAAAAGTGTAATTCTAACAAAAAAAAGTATAATTTTAACAAAAAGAAAGCGGTTTTGACGGATATTATTTTGAAATTTCAAATTTTGAAGCAAGTTTACGACAAATTTTGCGTTTTACGACAAATTTGAAATTTTGAAGCAATGTTACGTCAATTTTTGAGAAATTTTAACACAACTCATTCTAAATTGAGTTATTTATAAGTGTAATTTTAGTCTTTTAGAAGTGTAACTTTAGTCCAATAAAGTGTAATTTTAGTCCATTAAATTGTAATATTAGTCCAGAAGTGTAACTTTAGTCCATTAAATTATAATTTTAGTCCTGAAGTGTAACTTTAGTCAACTAAAGTGTAATTTTAGGCCATTAAATTGTAATTTTTGTCCATTGAGAGTATATATCTCTAGTCCATGTTCATTGTGTAACTTTAATCCATTGAGAATGTAACTTTAGTCCTTTGATAGTGTAACTTTAGTCCATTGAGAGTATAACTTTAGTCCTTGAGAGAGTACCCTTAATAGAGATAAGTGTAACTTTAACAGGAAAAAGTGTAATTTTAACAGAAAAAAGTGTAATTTTAATAGGAAAAAGTGTAATTTTAATGGAGAAAAGTTTAATTTTAACAGAAAAAAGTGTAATTTTAAAAGAAAAAAGTGTAATTTTAATAGAGAAAAGTGTAACTTTAATAATAGAGAAAAATGTATCTTTAACAGAAAAAAGTGTAATTTTAACAGAAAAAATTGTAATTTTAATAGATAAAAGTGTAATTTTAATGGATAAAAGGGTAATTTTAATGGAGAAAAGTGTAACTTCAATAATAGAAAAAAATGTAACTTTAACAGAAAAAATGTAACTTTAATAGAAAAAATGTAACTCTTCCATCATACCTATACTTGTTAAGATGATTGACACCATTGTTAACATGTTTTCCATGATAATCATATATTATATTAAAGCAAAAACCATCAACCTAACCATCCGCCACGTGTCATTAGCTTAAAACATTGCCATGTGTAATCTTGCCCTTAAAAAAAGCTACGTGTTATTTTCTTTTTTAATTAAAATAAAATGACATATTAATATTATTGATTGTTTTTTTAAGGGAAATATTATTGATTGTTGATTCTTCCTAAATAAACGTATGAGTATATTTGATATGATATGATTCCCATAGGAGAAAGTTAGCATGATTATAGGAGAGAACTTTTGTGTGATGCCTTTATAATATTTTCATAAATGTGCAATTTAATTATATTGCCATAAATTAATAAAATCACAATATTTAATTAATCGATTCAATATTTTATTCCAAAAATAATTCAAGTGATATACGGAGTAATAGGTAATTATAATGATAGGCTCAAATGTTCAATCCCACATCATTAACGAAAAAATCCATAAGATATAAAATCATTTTCGAAAATTACGCCTATGGAAATTTTATCAATCAATACATCAAAAATTATTGCCATAAATTGCGCCTTATTCAAAATTTAATACTGTAAATGTTTTTAAAAACAATATTACTCTGTATATGCTAAAATAGCCGAATATTTTCTAATTCCATAAACGATCTACAGAAGATATGTTGTAGTAGTCTAAAATTCTTCTTTTTTCTAGAGTTATTTTACCAGTGATAAAAAGAATACGATAAATCACATGGCGAAAGTTTTATTAGGGTGTTGTTTGATTTTGCAATCTTTTATATAAAGCACTACATTTACATATTTCAAAATTTATTTCTTTTGCCTGGTATAAATGTAATTTATAAAATTGTTTGATTTACCAATTGTTTATGAATATTTTTATTTAATTTCTTCGGCAATATATGGTGACTTATATGCATTTTCGAAGGTTTTTACTGATATGAATATCGAGTTGCATGTATTCCGTATGTTTTCGTAATACAACAACATAAGTGCAATAAGAGAAAGGGAGTGAAATAATCTGTAGTTGGCAAGTGCCAAGTACAAAGATTGTAATGAGAGAAATTGCAAGCTGTTAGATAAAGTGAAACGTGCCTAAGATTGCATTGAGCGAACTTGTAACACCTCCATATTCAGAGGAGCCTTAACTAGGCCTTTCCTAGCATATAAGGGCGTTACCATCTCGGTTGCCCGAGGCCAGTAATAATCAAATGTCGATAAGAGAACTATTATGTTATATTACAAGTGATTTAAACCAACAAACGATATAAAAGATACAACTCAAAGACTACTCGCTACGACCATTATATCTCGTGAAGACTCATCCCTGCCCGGACTCCAGCTATCAACAACATCAACACCTGCTAAGACCGACTGCTCACCATAAGGGATCACGGCAGACACATAACAAACAAACAACCACACAAGGTCAGTACTGAGATAAGATACAACGACAGCAACTACAATTATCAACAGAAGACAATGCTATCAATCTCAAACACAATCACGATAACCCAACCAACTCTATTACTGACTGTCCACTGGACCAGCCCTGCCAGTGGGGGACCGCAGCCGTACCCACCAAATCCCCGCTCATCATATCGAGCGACAACCCTGTCCATTAATGTGCACATCCCCTCCCGTGGCGGGTTCCACGGAGGGCGAAACTAGGGCGTGAAGCCACTCCCGCAAGTGACCCCACTCAGCCGAGGACACGCCTCGCGAACCAGAGACAAACATTCCTAGACAGCTGAAACGCACAACCAATAAACTGTATGTACTAACCAACTACAACATACACGCTGCCACACAACGCAGCCACAACACAACAATCATGATACGACAACCGACACACTAGACTATCTACAGAAACTGAGTAGGCGAACCTACCTTTAAGCAACTGCACCCAATCCATGCCAACATATGACATATCCAGCAGTCAAGCAAGGCCTATAACCACAACACAATCATCTATTACTACCAAGCAAACCCTAACTGTAAAGATGAGGATACGGATGATGATTATGACATACCTATAAGGAGAAACCCGGCAAAAGACCGCTACCCGACTCAAGAGACGCTCTCCTAAGGCATAAGGATCTTCAAAAGGCTTCCATGGAGGTTTTAAGGTGAAGGGAAGGGAAAGAGGCGACTGAAGGATAGGAGGAAAGTGGCGGAAGTGATTTGCGGATTTAACAAAACGCGATATAAAACCCTCGCTGAAAACTCGGTACTCGATCGAGTACCCAACATACTCGATCGAGTGGCCCCCTACTCGATCGAGTAACCTAGCTACTCGATCGAGTAGCCTCTACTCTATCGAGTACCACTCTTAACACGCAACCCAAGATGGTTTTGGCACACTTTTCTAAGACTACTCCCGCTCCCAAGGTCGGTCAACGCTGGTCAAAGGGTCCCTAAAAGGGCGGGTATTACAGTCTTCCCCCCTTAAAAGAACTTCGTCCCCGAAGTTCAACTCACCTATCTCCCGCACAAGGCACGGAAACAACACGACCTCACCAATCTTCCTGCTTAAATCATTACTCCCCGGAAATACCATTCCCCATGTCATCATCATCACTGTCTAACGCTCTATTCTTACGTATATATATCAACTCTTGCAATTATCACACAAACATTATCATCAACAATTGTCACTCTATATGTATACCTCTACTCTTACAAACTATCGTATCTAAACATTAATCTTTCAGTAAGAACCAACACCAACAGCGATCACCCATCATACGATAACAACTATCAACTCGATACATATCTCACATCAACTTCATACTGCACAACTAACACCACTGTGTTACTTACTAATTAATTTTATTACGACCCATCGCACCACAACTAGCTCTTTATGACGGTCCTTTAAAACATATTATCACGTTCACTTCCATGAACTAAAGTAATCTCTTACACTTCATATAAGCGATGTGACCAAAGTACTAGAACAACAACAAAACATTGTAACGAGTAACAACATAACACAACAAAACATTGTAAACGTATAACCACATGACTTCAAATTCATCCTTTTTATTTTGCGACATTACTCTTCCCCTCTAAAAGGAACTTCGTCCCCGAAGTTCACCACCGAAATTACAACACATATTACTTATTACTTGATTTATATCATGTATTAAAAACATAAACATATTATGTATTATGGGCATTACTCGCTAAGCATATACTCGTTAAATTATAAGTCGTACACAACCCCCCGGGATAACTTGCCGCCATCGATAAAGTACGTTAATCTCGTATACACAACGTATGAAGAAATATAACTTTAATGAACGAATGGTAATATGGCATATGTAATATTAAAACAATCAAGAAACCGTCACCACCTCACTAATTGTTACAAATAGGCATATAAAATCGAAACTTGACTTCCAACATATGAAATTAACGGTTCAAAGGTGTTATTAAGCACTAACAACCACGTTAAATATCAAACTTGTAATTATAAAACCATTGCACACTTTTAATTTTCGAAAATCTCCTGTAACGGTGCTACTCGATCGAGTATGTGAGGGTACTCGATCGAGTGCCATGCTACTCGATCTAGTGTCTTGGCTACTCGATCGAGTAGCCAGAGTTCAGAATGATTTCTCTCTTTCTTCTCTGCAGCTACTCGATAGAGTACGGGGTACTCTGTCGAGTACCTACAGGCCAAATGCTTCATAGAACCTGTCATAACTAACATATATATACATGACCCTCATATAACTTGCGTCGGGATGATGCCCCGACTCCCAATCATCCTGCAATAAGGTCAAAATAGCAAATCCGGCCTTATGGCCAATAATACATATCCATAACTAAAGTTTCAACGAAAAACAACCAAAATCTAACCAGACTACCAACATCTACTACTACCGATCATGAACAAGGAGTATCACTCCTCCTGCTGCTGCTACTGCTGCTCAACCATCACCTCATCATCACCCCCACCACCTCCAGGCATACCCGCACCCGATGAACCAACACCCGCATCAACTCCTGCTCCTACTCCCGGGCTCACGTACCATGGGCTCACGTACCATGGGGTCAAGCCACCGTAGGCAAAGGACTGCATGCTACTACAATATTTGGTGCTAGAGGAACAATGCAAGGGTGAATTTTGTACTTCTTAGACTAGTAAGGATGGCTGAGATCATCAGGGAGGAAGTTAAAAAAAGGATTAGGTCAAAATTGGAATATGTGTTAGAGGCATAGGCATAAATATTAGTAGCAGAGATAAGGCCTTGCTCCAGAAATAGGGTATTACAGGTTACTGATAGTTTGTATGTCATATGAGTATGGTTTATTGCTGATTGTAGGGGGTGGATTGTATTAGACTGATACAATCTAATCCTCCTTTATATGCTTTTGGTTTGATATATATATTACTCACATTTTACCAAAAAAAAAAAAGGGGGGGATCTTTGCTTAAAGATCGATGCAATGAGTCATCAACAATAACATCAATAGCATCTATGACTTCTATGGAATAACATGACTCTTCTAACATTGGACTTTTCATGGCATTGTTCAATATATAAGTGACCTTGTCGTCACCTACTTATAAGGTTAATTTACCATTCTTGACATCAATTACCCCGCCCTCGGTGTGTAAAAATGGCCTTCCCAAAATGATTAAGACTTGAGCATCCTCGGCCATGTCAAGAACAATAAAATCAACCGGAATGAAAAACTTTCTAAACGTGATGGGCACATCCTCCAAAACACCCAAAAGGCGTTTTATAGAACGGTCCGCCATTTTCAAGGTGACACTAGTACATTTCAAGACACCCATTTTCAATTTTTCACAAATAGTGTAAGGCATCACACTTACACTAGCACCTAGATCACATAAAGCTTTATCAATGGTGTAGGTGCCAATGGTGCATGGAATGGAAAAACTACCAGGATCTTTTAACTTAGGAGGGGACTTGTTTTGCAAAAGAGCACTACACTCGGCGATGAATGCTATAGTTTCAACAATATCAAAAGTCCTCTTTTTAGTTAAAATATATTTCATGCACTTGGTATAAAAGGGGATTTGGGTGATTAATTTGGTAAAAGGAACGGTTAGCTGCAAATTCTTCACCACTTCCATGAACTTACCAAATTGAGTCTCCTTGTGAGCCTTTTTAAATTTATTTGGGAAAGGCACTTGAATTTTTTACGGCTCTTTGACTTGATCACCCTTCTTTGGAGGGGCATCTTCCAAATCTTCCACCACTATATATTGCCTCATCAACTTTCTTTAAAACATCATCAACCTTGTTTCTATCATCACCTTTCTCACCAACAACCCATCATCAACATTTGGCATAGGGGGTTCATCATACTTGGTACCACTCTTCAAAGTGATGGCATTTGCAATGTCATGAGGTTGTGCACCTTGAGGTGGCAATTGACCTTGTTGTCTTTGAGCATTTGAGGTAGAAAGTTGAGCAATTTGGGTTTCAAGCATTTTGATGGTAGAATCCCTAGCTTGGTCACTCTTTTGGACATGGTTGGCCAAGCTCTTTTGTGTCTTAATCACTTGCATCATCAAAGACTACATCTTTCTCATTCGTTGGTTATTTTGGGGATTTGATGATTGAACTTGGACTTGTTGATTTTGAAAAGGTTGTTAAAAACCTTGTTGGAAATTTTCTTAGAATTGATTTCTTTGACCTTGATTTTGAAAACCCGGTGGGGGTGCTTGAACTTGCCTTTGTTGTGTGGCACATTTTGAATTAGATGTTGTGGATTTAGAACATTGGTGCTTTTGTAGGACAAATTTGGATGATACTTTGTGGCTTCATTGTAAGTGTTGGAGAAAGGACTAAAATTTTGCCTAAAGCTTTGGTAGGCATTTACTTTCTCAATTGTACTTCGACATTCTTGTGCAACATGTCCCGCACCACCAAAAAAGTCACACAAAATGATTTAGCTAGTGACATTGACTTGTTCATGAGATTGTGATGAACTGGAACCTCGATTGTCCATTTGTTGTTGGAGAATAGATACTTTAGCTTTCAAAAGAGACATACTTGGATCCTCTTCCTTGACTTTCTATGGGGCACTACGAGAGTTGACATAATGAGAGTCATGTATCGCCATGGATTCAATGGTAGAATGAGCAAGTTCCGTGTCAATTTGGTCGAATCTCTCATTGTTGGCGGAGTCCAAAATTCTACGAGACTCGGCACAACACCCATTATAAAATGTGATGGCAAGAAACCATGGGTCCAACCCATGATGAGGGCATTCTCTTTGCAATTCTTTGTATCTTTCCCATGCTTCATACAAACTCTCATGCCCATTTTGACGAAATTCCGTGATTTGGCTTCCCAATTGTTGAGTCTTTTCTGGTGGGAAATATTTTTGGTAAAAAGCAAGAGCCAAAGAATCCCAATCGGTAATTCCCATTTTTATTTATTGAGGCTATTGATCCATAACTTGGCCTTATCCATTAAAGAAAAAGTGAAGAATGTCTCTTGAATTTGAGCTTGAGTAACCCCCGTTTTCCTAATTATAGAGCAATAGTCGCAAATGTTTTGGACATGCAAATTAGGGTCTTCCATTGGATTCCCACAAAATTGATTCCTCTCAACAAGGCTAATGAAAGCCGACTTGATCTCAAAATTTGCTGCATCAATTTGGGTAGCAGCAATACCCCTAGGAAGCGTAGCCTCGGTGGGATTAGAATGATCGGATAAACGAACCATGTTTTTTACTGTTGGTTGAGAAGTAGAACTTCCTCTTTTTAAAGAGCTTTGAGGTCTTCTATTTAAGATGTTCGAATGCTTTCAAGTTCCGCAAGAGATGCAGCTTTCGGTAATTTTTTAAGGAAATGCTACCGTCTACGCACGGTTTTCTCGTGCTCGGGATCAACGGGAAGTAGTTCACCGACTCGAGAGGACCTGAGCATAAGACAACAATCTAGAAAAGATTGTAAGTAACGGTCTCAAGCAACAAGTGTTCCTTAAGACAAAGCAAAACAAGATAAAATTCAACTAGTCACAAGAAATGAAACCGTGCTCCCCGGCAACGGCGCCAAAATTTGATAGGCTTATCGCGTACCTAACAAAGATACCCTAGGCTTAGCTAACATACAAATTTAGTTAGGGAAGTAGAGGTTGATCTCAGGGAGACGGTAAATGCAATATGACAAGCTATGGGTATAATTTTATCAAGGTCAGTCACGATTGGGTTTTGGTTGGTTGTTTAAGATGAAAACAATTATGTAAATAAGATGTAAGCAATTATGATAAAAGATCTAGGGGAAAAGGGGTTACACATGTATAGATTAGCATAAGACGATCTCATATTAGAAGAACATGAACCAATTGATGTTTAGGTTATTAGAAATTTCCCTTCGGTCTATTACTGAACCATAGAATGATTACTAACGAGCTTTCGCACAAATTAGGTTGGTCTACTAAACATGCTTTGCCTAATTCAATTCCCGACTTTCATGGCCAATAATCAAATATTAACGTTACGTAACAAGCATGAATTATAAACAACAAATTGATATTATGATTCTCTAATTCAACATGCCCAAATGGCTAATCAAACATGACTTCCCCTCCCCTAGATTAAGAAACTACTCGCACATATTAATGGTAAAACTAACAACGATTATATATATATATATATATAAATATATATATATATATATATATATATATATATATATGTGTGTGTGTGTGTGTGTGTGTGTGTGTGTGTGTGTGTGTGTGTGTGTGTGTGTATATATATATATATGTATATATGTATATATAGAATAAAGTTCAAATGAGTCCCTCATATATTTTGAGTCCCTAAGTCCTCACTACATCTCTTGGATCTTCCAATATTGATGATTGAGATTGAAAGCAAGAAACACACTTAACACTAATTAGTTTCCTATACACTAATTAATTCTACTTTCTCTCTCTAGCTTTAATTATACATTCACTAATTGATTAATCTACCCAATTAACACTATCTTTTGCCTTCTTATATTTTCAAGTTTTTACAATTTTTTTTTTTGAGAGAAAGTTTATACAATTTTTATGACACTTTTACTGTTATAAAAGTGTAATTCTAACAAAAAAAAGTATAATTTTAACAAAAAGAAAGCGGTTTTGACGGATATTATTTTGAAATTTCAAATTTTGAAGCAAGTTTACGACAAATTTTGCGTTTTACGACAAATTTGAAATTTTGAAGCAATGTTACGTCAATTTTTGAGAAATTTTAACACAACTCATTCTAAATTGAGTTATTTATAAGTGTAATTTTAGTCTTTTAGAAGTGTAACTTTAGTCCAATAAAGTGTAATTTTAGTCCATTAAATTGTAATATTAGTCCAGAAGTGTAACTTTAGTCCATTAAATTATAATTTTAGTCCTGAAGTGTAACTTTAGTCAACTAAAGTGTAATTTTAGGCCATTAAATTGTAATTTTTGTCCATTGAGAGTATATATCTCTAGTCCATGTTCATTGTGTAACTTTAATCCATTGAGAATGTAACTTTAGTCCTTTGATAGTGTAACTTTAGTCCATTGAGAGTATAACTTTAGTCCTTGAGAGAGTACCCTTAATAGAGATAAGTGTAACTTTAACAGGAAAAAGTGTAATTTTAACAGAAAAAAGTGTAATTTTAATAGGAAAAAGTGTAATTTTAATGGAGAAAAGTTTAATTTTAACAGAAAAAAGTGTAATTTTAAAAGAAAAAAGTGTAATTTTAATAGAGAAAAGTGTAACTTTAATAATAGAGAAAAATGTATCTTTAACAGAAAAAAGTGTAATTTTAACAGAAAAAATTGTAATTTTAATAGATAAAAGTGTAATTTTAATGGATAAAAGGGTAATTTTAATGGAGAAAAGTGTAACTTCAATAATAGAAAAAAATGTAACTTTAACAGAAAAAATGTAACTTTAATAGAAAAAAGTGTAATTTTAATAGATAAAAGTTTAATTTTAATGGAGAAAAGTGTAATTTTAATGGATAAAAGTGTAATCTAAGATTAAAATAAAAAGATCTCACAAAATTAAACAACTTATGTGAGATCTTTTTTTTTCGATCTATTTCAAAAACCTAGATCTAAAATTTAAAAAATAATGAGAAGCCAACAATCAAAACTAAAGCTTAGGGAAAAAAATACTGAAAAACAAAACGAAACACAGAAGGAAAAAAAAAAAAGCAAACACAAAACATTGAAAAGAAAAACAAAACAAGACACAACAATACTAAAACCATCGACATTTAAACACCACCACCATCAAAACTCTAAAAAAAAAAAGAGATCTTAAAAAAACCGACTACCTTAAAACGCCAACAACCACCGACATCACCCTATAACAACCACAGCCATCTGACCGAACAACCATCCAACAACCACAGCCATCGCCCTAAAACAACCACCACCAAAACCGAGATCTGAAAATGATTTAAAAAGAAAAAAATGCAGATCTAACGGTGGTGGGTCGTCGTGAGTGTAGGCGTGGTGGTGGGTGGGCTCGTTGGTGCGTGGTGGTGTTGTTATCGCGGAGGGAGTCGGGGTCGGTGGTGGAGCTGGTTATGGGGCTAATGTGGTGGAGAAGGTGCGCGTTGGGAGCGGCAACAGTGGTGGAAACGGGAGGAGAGGAGCGCGGTTGTGCGTGTGGGGGTGGGTGGCGATGGCCGTGGGTGGTGGGCCGGTAATGGTGGTCGCGGGTGGGTGGTGAGTTAGTGAGGGAGATTTCAAAATTTGATTTCTTTGGATTTTTTATTTTATTGGATTTTAGAAGGAGGGAGTGAATGATATTATGTGAGATGAGAGAAAAATAAATGAGAGAAAAATGATATATAGTAAATTATGGTGGATTAGTGATTAATTAGTAAGGGTAGAGAGAAAGAGAGAGTGATTAAATTAGTCCATAAACTCCTTTTTTTTCTTCTATTCTCAACCTTCCATTTTTCTCATCCAATGGCTTGGATGAGGACTTATAGACTCAAGGCTTTGGGGTGGACTTACACGATCTCATTACTATATATATATATATATATATATATATATAAGGTCGAGATCCGGTGAGAACCACTCATATAATGAGAACCGTGAGAACCTTAATTTCAAAGAAGCCTCGTATCAAGCTTATCCACGGGCCGAGATTTATTCTCATGCTATATGGCAGGGGCTTGAAAATACAAAAACATTACGTTTCTCTCTCCTTACTCTCCTATTTTTATTTTTCCCCAAATTTCCTCTAGTTTTGCCATTCTTCAACCACTGCGATTTCCTGCAAGTCTTCAACAATGTCATGGATCACATCATTCTCCATTAAATGAGGTTTGTATTCAATTGAAGCCCTATTTACATTTGCATTTTTCCGAAAAACTCAATAATTAATGCTGAGATCAAGTGTTTATGTTCAAGGTTTTGGAAAAAACTTTGATTTGTATCATAAATTAATGTTATGGCCAATATTAATACATGAATCTATTAAAAATCTTGGTTTAGGTACATTAGAATTTGAAAATTGGGTTTGACTAATAAATAAGTGCTTCTCTTTATAACAATAGTCGATTTGAATTCAATTTCTAGGATGAATCATGTAACTTTGAAGTTTTCATATTGAGCTATACAAAGGAAGAAGATTCCAATATTATATGTGTGACTTCTATTCCATTTTTTGTTGTTGTTTAAAGTGTTCAGGAATAAATTTGCTACATGCTAAATTTCTACATCTCTTCTTATACAATGATCCAGTTTATGCAATTTTATGTAACACCCCCATTTATTCAGGAGCATTTAGCTAGACATTCCCAAATAAATAGGGCTGTTACCATCTCGTTTTCCCGAGGTAGTGAATAACAAAGTATAACAATACCAAAGTACTTTAAATTAAAACTTAGCGATTACATGTTTATTACAAATTTAACTAACTAAAACTTAATATAAAATATTTACAACTCGCAGCGGAAATAAATAAATTGATGTAATTGTTCTAGGTGATCTAGACTTCCACAATGGTCCAAGTCGAGCTCACATCCCAATGCTCCCGAGTCAGCTAATCTTTAGTACCTGCCAAATCTGATCCCCATAAAACGGTTCACCGCAGGTGTTCACGAATACACGGTCAACCACGAGGTTGAGTAGGAATAAACTAAACAACAACAATAATAATCCAACTAGAATTGACTTCCTTCAAATTCTCATTACTTCATCCGTATAACTCACTTATATCACTGGCAGTAGCACAACTCCCCTAACACCGTGCTATGCTCAACTCAACAACTGGCAGTAGTACTTTCGTACCATGCTCAACTGGCAGTAGTACCCCCCGTACTATGCACAACTGGCAGTAGTAATCACTTACTATGCACAACTATCTCTGGCAGTAGTAAATACTTACTATACACATCTGGCAGTAACGATTACTCGCTATGCACAACTGGCAGTAACAATCACTTGTTATGCACAACTGGCAGTAACACTCTCCGTGTTATGCTCAACTGAATAATCAACTCTCCATACCAAATACAACCCAACAACAAAAACTCAATAACAATCCCGTCTTCATCTCAACCAACATCTTAACATACTCCATTACTCTACTTCCAATAATGAATCACAATATTAACCATAACCTCATAAATCATCACATTTAAACATTCATTCACTTAACAATGAAACCGAGTTGAGTAGTAAATTCCTACCTGACAAGCAAATCCAATTAATGCAATCTACTAAAAATATTCTTCAACAAACCCGTTCCACAAGTCCGTCACCTATAGATAAATAATATTTATAATTTAATTATTAATTATCCAATTCATCATTATATTAATTTAACCAATTATAATTACTAATTACTCAATTCATATAATCAATTAAACTGATTATATAATTCAATTGTTTTAATTATATTTTCCCGTATAAAATAATAATACAAACCCGTCTTAAAAACCCGACTCAACTCCCGACTCATAACCCGCTCTACAATAATCAACAACAATAAAATTACGTAATTTATTTTCGCAGTACGTTTTTTATTCAATTTAGTACATTTTTAACATTTCTTTCCATTTGCTTACCCTTGCCTAAAATAAAACAACAAAAAAAAAACTTAATCCCCCTCTCAAATTATTAAATTTGTAAAAATTAATTCAATTATACAATAATATCAGATTTGTTAATTAGAAATTAATCATGAAATAAATCTTGTCTTCCATTTTCTTTTGTATTGCATTTCTTTGATGGACATTTGGGGTTTATACATACAGTATTAGGGTTTGGTTTCACCGTTTGGTTGGAAAAATTATTGATGGGATTAGGATAACACAGTAACACTCTCAAACTAGTGCAACTAAGCACAATAATGCCCATTTGTTTTGTCTATTAAACATGGCAGGCGTCTTTCTTAATATTGGAACAAGATCCATCTCGTGGAGTGTAAATTATGCAAATTAAGGTGGTCTTATGTCCCAATTTGCATAATTAGTACACTGTATAGATGAGTCTCCGGTGGTTCGCGAGGCGGTTGTCGGAAGGGGAGGGGTCGGTTGGGTGGTGAATGCAGTACGTAGTATCGTCTTTCTTTTCTATTGTTTATTGAGTAGTACATGTGGAAACGAGAGGGGTAATTTGTTCAAAAGCGTACTGCTTTAAGTAAAATGTGTACTGAGAAAATCAACACCCTAAAATAATTGGAGTCACTCACGTGTATTACTACACCAAACACCTCCCTTTAAATCCCAACCATCAACTTGTGAGACCTCCCTTCAACAATGTGCAAACCCTTTGCCGACAACCACCATGACCTGCCACCGTCACCACCGAGAGGCTCCACTGCCGACAGTCCAGCCACGGTCCAAACTCCACTCCTAGCCACCACATGTGGTCACCAATCCACGCCCTAACTCACGATACAACAATTATACGAACCCGAACCCGAAGCAACCTAAACAACTCACGATTAAACTACTATTCACGACCCCCACAACCACCAATACCACCTCTGGACACCACCATTGACACCTCTGTCTCACGGCAACTCCAGGTGTAGCCCCCTCTTCCCGGTAAGTCAACAGACACGGTCCTTGTGCTCCTCTTAAGAAGGTCATACGCATATCCCCTGTTTTCCCTATTTCACGCTAAACCATACACAACCACTACCCACGCAACCAGCAGCCACCAACGTGGTACCCTCTGACCCACAGTGGGTCCACCAGTAGAGCCACCATCCTAGGTCAAGGTTTAGTCAAGAACGAAGGTTCCTAACACACGGCTTACATTCAATACCCTCATCCCCATTGTTTTCCGAAATTCCGGCAACCACTGTACGACACCCCAGTAACAACCACCCAAGACGACTATCACCCCTGGTGTCAACCCATACTAGCCCATGTCCAATTAGACGAGTTTCGTGGGTTAAAATCCGTATAACCACATATTGTATACCCTCTTCAACCACCCTCGAAAACCCGCCTGAAACCGCCCTCTCCCGTCGGTCAACGGTGGTCAAATCAGGTCAACGGTGATCCCTGGTCATCCACGGTCACCACGGTACTTACGGCCTGATCTATGGTGGTCTAGTTTACAAGTTATAATAAAGCAAACATGTATACATGAGACGGTCTGAGAATATTACCTGAGACGATAAAAGACGATAAATTCCTTGCTATACCCCTTCTTATTCTCCCTCTCTCTCTCTTTATAAATTATTTTTCAGATTTGCTGAATAATAATGACCATTGTTTGAGGTTTCATCTATTTATATTGGTAGGCTAAGGATATAAGGAACCAATTAGGAAATATAAAATATATTTATTATTATTATTAGTAATTATCCGATCCCGACAATCCCGTCTTTCTTTATTATTTTATTTATTTAATTACCGTCTCATAACAAATATTATTATTATTATGAATACAATTACTATTATTATTATAACATAATAATCATTCACTATTACCATATAAATTATCGTATATTATTATTACCCATTTACCATTCCGACCCATTACTCTATTATTCTATTATTTTATTATATCATTCCGTCTTATTCACAATTATTAATTATAACCGTCATAATCAATTATTCGAATTACGTAAATTAGTTATATAAACTTCACTAAACTACGGGGTATTACATTTTATGTCACCCCAAAATTTAGCTCAAATACAGTATTTCTCTGGTGTTACCTCGATACGATATTTAACCTCTCAAGAGTACCAAATAATAGCTCTGAGCTATGTTTTGGTGTATCTGGGAGGTGAACTTATGAACATAATTAATGTACCTGAGCTAAATTTTTGTGTTTCCATGAGGTAAAATAGTGTATCTAGGTTATAATTTAGTGCATCTGTGAGGCGTAATATTTTATCTGAGATTTTGAGGTATTATTTGCTTTATATTCAAGGTGAACTAGTGGATCTGAGCTCTGTGTTGGTGTATTTGTGAGGTGAGATTATGAGCATAATTGAAGTATGTGAGCTCTATTTTTGTGTTCATGTGAGGTTAAATAGTATATCTGAGCTATAATTTAGTGCATTTGTGAAGTGTAATAATGTATCAGAGCCATAAGGTGGTCTTAATCAATTCTTGCTTTCTATGCCATGGTGTGCTTATGTATATTTTGCCTCACGACTCTAGAGGCCCTACTTGTGATGAAACCACTTGTTATATTTTGGATAACCTAATATGCCTTTTATTTGATAATTTGGAGCCATGATCAGAACTAATTAGGTCCATTGAGAAAATTAACAATAGCTCTCTCAACTTGTTCTTTCGGATATAAGTATGCGAACTTAACAGTTTATAATTTCTTTGATATCGCACATTGAAGCATTTACATTACAAATATTCTCATTTTAGTTATTTTAAAAGCCAATTAGCTCAAATGGGAGAGCATTGTGCAATGCACAAGATATGGGTTCAACTCCCATATTGGCTTTACCAGCACGTTAGTTGTCGAATGTCTCTTGTCGAGGGTTAAAAATTCCTAATAAGTTTAATGAGACAAGTAATTTTTTATGTTTGTTGGATCTCATAAAGATTGGTGTTGGTGTTTATTTTGTTTGTGATGCCACAGATTATGAACATAAATAATAGCCAAGTTGTTTCCACCTGAAACCAGTCGTAGTTGATTTTGATGGCTGCTTAGATGAAGAAGGGATTCAACAAAACTATATGGATTGGTTTTTCACTGGGAAACTCTACCACTTATGAAGATTCTGAATAATCTAATAGTGTCACTTCTTTTGTTGAAATCACTGCAGATATGAACAAAAAAAATATGTCCATCACATTGCAGCTGGGAGAATGGGTAGTGAAACTGGAGAGCATCTAGAGGTTCATATGCCGAATTTAAAAATTCATGATGGACTAATTAACGCAGGTCTAAGAGTTGAAAAAGTTTCTGATACTTCCTGTCATGCAGATCCAGATACCACAATTCACTCTGCAGATATGGATAATCGCGTGGAAAAAATTCCCTGAAAATGAAGGAAGTAAGCGTATCTGCTGAAAATAATGTTGCCTCATCAGAAAGGGATCAGGGACATGCTTTCAATAAAACAATCCCCTGATTTCCCATGAAGGATGATAGTGGGCATTGCTTCCATGATGAGGAAGGGCATATTTCTAGTGTCTATTTTGATACTTCTGATTTACTTCACAGAGAAAATCTCTTAATGCTCTTTCAGTATGTTCATCAAATGAAGACCATACTAAGGACATTTTTGCGCCTTCACAAGAATGTCTTATTCCATCAACAAAAGGAAAATCAAATATTTTTTTTTGGGCTGTATCACACTGTCTCCTGGCTGAACATAGTTTTGAAGATAATCCTAGCTTGCGAGTTGATTCTGATCTCACTGACTCCGGACAGAGCTTCCTCCCCTTATTCTGTTACAAATGCAAGACATGCTCTCTGAAGGTCTAAAAGCAAAGGAGAAGCTATAGTAATGAAGTTACTATAGGCTATATGGGATTCGAACCCATATCTTTGTGCAAAATTAGCACTTCGCTCTACCATTGAGCTAATAGCCATTAAATAAGCTAAACAAATATGAAATGAGAGCTATATACCTATACATAACAATTGCTCTAAAGAGATAAATAAAAAAATATTAGAGGATTTAGAAGAGATTCAAACACCAACACGCGATATATATCCAAAACACAAATCTCAACATATAACCAACCAAAATTGGTAGAAAGATCGATTATTGAAATGTTTGATTCCTAAATAATATTTGGTGCACTGATCCAAGCCACAAGTTCACAGGAGTTGTCTCATATCTAGGAAGATCTTGAAACATATTTCATGCATGTACAAGGTTATTTAATGCATATACATTGATTTTTCATACATCTACAAGGCTACATCATGCACTGACCAGAACTCTTGTCGTTCTTTTAGGACGGGAAAAGGGTTTAGAGTTGGATTACGCGACCCGCTACCACGGGCCGCCTAGTCCAACCCTAAACCCTTTCCTATATGATGAGAATGGATTTTACATATATCATGCATGTACAAGGTTGTTTAATGCACATATATTGCTTTTTCATGCATCTACAAGGTTATTTCCTGCACTGATAAGGCTATTATCATGATTAAATTTAACGAGGTGAAAATAATTAGCTAGCTCAAAGACTTCCCTTAGATCATGATAATAATCCGTCTTATACAAGTATTTGAAAACTTCAAATCCCAGTTATACAACCGCCCTTCCCGAACTACAATAAGCAAGGGCCAAAGACCGCTGAATTATTAAACTTTCAATATTTTAACTCAATATTTACAACTTTTCTTATTCTACTCTATTAATTTACTTAATTCTCGCAAAATTATTCATCCCTCTAACTTCTAATTCCGGTTCCACCACCGCTCATGTCCCAGCAACCATAGTCAAGCAATTAAATTGTCAATCTATTGGAGTTTGGGATATTCAACCCAAAATCAAATGATGAATAACCAATATTCCAAACTATAAAATTTGATAATCACATAAACTCATATTCCCTAATTATTATAATTACTCTAATTATTCAAATTAAAAAAACAATTAAGTTATTGATTAAATTATCATGATAAGGTGAAACAAATTCATGGAAATCAATCAATATACATAAATGATAAAAACAAAATAGTATTAACAAAAAGGGCATAAACAAAGTGAAAATTCGTAAGAAAATAGATTACCTTTTGAATACTGAATGGAAGTAATGCCACCTTGATGGCTTCATCAATGCCTCTAGGGGTAAACTTTAATTATCGGACTTAGCTAAACTGATCAACCCTAAACCCTTCCCTTATGATGGGAACGTATTTTACATATTTCATGCATGTACAAGGTTGTTTAATGCACATATATTTCTTTTTCATGCATCTACAAGGCTACTTCATGCACTGATAAGGCTATTGCACCTAGAACTCTTGTCATTCTTTTAGAACAGGAAATGGTTTAGGGTAGGATTAGCCAACCCCGCTACATGGACCTAAACCTTTAAAATGGCGGGGGACGACTATCCATAAGAATAAGGACGACTATCCATATTTGCTTGTGTGTAACTAAAAACGGAAAAAGTTAGACCTTGCCTACATAAACACTAGAAAAAACAAAAGAAGTCCTACAAACAGACAACGCAAAATCGACCAAGCAAACAATAGCAATATAAACACGACCTAAGAAAAATCCAGATAATTGGCAATTTGTGTTGCTAGCCCATTAGCTATTTATTTCGACCTCCTTTTACGTCGTCGTTTATGGGAGTCCTTCAAGGGACTGAGGTTATACCAATTTTTAATTATTCACCAACTGATAGTCATCGTAAAACAATATTTTTGACAGCAATCCAACTTTAGGCTTCTACTATAGTGGTTTGTGATTGGCAAGTCAATTTTTTTGATCTTTCAAGTACGGAGTATATAAAAAGTCAACATTTGTGAGCATCTAGAATCTAGACTAAAGAGACTTTTCTAGTAGAATTCAGCAATTCTAAACTTCACAATGGCACAAAAACATAATTGTAGATTTATAGGCTGATATAGTGATAGCAAATCAAAAATTCAAACTAGTTCATAAATAAAGACACTCTAAGTACATGAGTTGAGCATAGGTACAAACTGTACACAATCTTTGTTTGTGCAAATGCTCAGTACTTGTACGTAATGTATATAGACACTCGATGCTCTAGCAAAATATTCCGAAACCAAGAAATGTCATCTCAAATTTTATTCCACTCATCAATTGTAAGGTCATAAGCACAATTTTGAGAAGCAAAAAACTCTTTCAATTATAGGAAATAGCAAATACTCCAATTCTTGTACTTAGGGGAAGTCTATCCTACAAACTATTAGCTTATTTGTTGTAAAGGAAGTTCGAATAATCAACACAAGTTGATGAAAACGCTAATCTATTCTCTAATCTCCGTAAAAATTACATACATGAACAAATTAATAGAACCATAGACTACGATCGTCATTAACATAAAATCATGAATCCGTATACTCTTCTAACTAAGCTTATAGGCAAGCATAATTCTCACTAGACTTACATAAAACATAGAATTTGTCATAAAATAACAATCAATTACCTTAAATTTAGGAAATTACTAGAAATTAGGGTTAAAAGCACAACATATCCGAAAAAATTACAAGCACGAACAAATTAGGGAAAGAATGGACAATAATAATTTCAATTAATTTGATAAGAATAATACCTGAATTTGAAGGAATAAAAGTCAGTTATGGCGATTGATGAAACAACAAGATCTCGATAAAATGCAGGTAACTTGAATCGAACGACATTTAAAACCAACGAAAACAAAAGAAAGAACTACAAATTAGGAATACAACCTTAATCAACTAATTTGAATAATAAAAATCATAAAAATTGAGGAATAAGAAAGAAATTAGGGAAATTGAGGAATTACCTAAATTGTAATTTGCTCGAAATCAGAAAAATCGATGATGAAGAACTAAAATTGAAGCCGGATGTACGGACGCTCAGAATCAAAGAGAATTAGGAAATAAGCATGAACATACGTTATCTCTGAAGAGGGAGTGTATTGAATGAGGAGAGAGAGAGTAGGACGAGGAAAGAATGAGTAAAACGTTTAATGATAGAAATTTGAAGGGTGAGACGGGTTGGACCATTCTCAAAGTAAGTTTAATCTCAGCCCTTTATTTGTCTATGATCTAAGGATTGTAAGAGGTTCTCATAGTTCTCATTATCTTAGTGGTTCTCATAGGATCTGAAATACATATATATATATATATATATATATATATATATATATATATATATATATATATATATATATATATATAGAGAGAGAGAGAGAGAGAGAGAGAGAGAGAGAGAGAGAATGGAACATGTAAGTCCTTCATATCTTATTGAGTCCATAAGTCCTCATATGGACCATTGGATGAAGAAGATGAAGGGATGAGATTTCATCTCAAAGGATGGCCACAAATGCATCTTCACTAATTAGCTCCTTAACTCAGTTACTCTCCCTCACTAATCATTCAACATCTCATTATCACACCTTATTCACCTCTATCAACATCTCACTTCTTCCTCCTCTCTAAAAAAAACCCCAAAAAATCAAAACCCAAGTGGTTCGTCGGTTTTGTTACTCGTCGTCAAAAGTTACCTAGACCAAAACAATATTTATAACTTTACAAACTACTCTACTTTTAGTAAAGAGGTAAGTAAAGGTCGGATCCCAAGGGATGGGTATTGATGTAGGATTTTCGATTGCAAGTAGTTATGTCTAAGGGTGTCACAATTTGGGTTGAGGTAGGAGATCAACTAAACTAAATAACAATGCAAACAAAATAGTGAAAGTAAGCAAGAGGATTAAAATGAGATGTAAACAATTGATTAAAAGTACTAGGGTGTCATGGGTTCATAGGGGATTCATGGGATTTGATCATACAAACATATTTTCTACTAGATGCAAGGAACTATTGTTGTGATGGGATCAAGTTAGTGTATATCTTACAATCCCTAGGAAGGTTTGGGTCCCGGAACCGAATCGATTAAATTGTACAACACCTACAAGTCGACTTAATCCTCCCTATCCAACTATATGCATGGTCTAATGAGACTCAAGTTGGTTTATGTCTTACAAGTCTC
Source organism: Silene latifolia (assembly GCF_048544455.1). Classification (NCBI taxonomy): domain Eukaryota; kingdom Viridiplantae; phylum Streptophyta; class Magnoliopsida; order Caryophyllales; family Caryophyllaceae; genus Silene; species Silene latifolia. Next base: position 3,506 of record NW_027413184.1, on the reverse strand, counting down.
ATTGAAAAGGTAAGTGATGTGTAAAAAATGCAAGGATTCATAGGCTCGCATTTCATCAAACATAACATGTGCATAAATTGAAATCACAACAAGCAAACAAATTAATTATGAAAACATATTAGATTAAGCATGAATCAATCCCCATGTTGGTTTCCCCTAATTCCCTATTAACCCTAGTTAAGGAAACTACTCACTCATTATCAAGTTTAACATGCTAACAAGGTTGTCAATCATACTAGCAAGGCAAAACATGATGAACAAATTGAAGATGATTAACAATAATTAAAAAGGATTAAGAGAGAATTATACCTATAAAGATGATTCCCAATAATAAAGCAAAGAATAATAGAAGTACTTGATGATTGATGGAAGGTTGTCAATCCTCCAAATAAACCCAAATAACCTTCTAATTACCCAAAATAAATGATGAACAATAGAGAAATTAAGGAATGATTAAGAAATAAGATTTGTATTAATGCTACATTAAGAATTGATTACAAGATTAAGAGAGTATTAGGATTTAATTAAGATCCTATTAAGATTACATGATAATCTAGGTAGTACAATGGGGTATTTATACTAGAGATTAGGTACAAAGATTAGGGTTACTAAGGGCTTAAATGACTATTAAGACCCTTAAGAAAAGTTGAGGAAGTGCTCCTCTCCAAGGAGATGCTCATCTTCGTTTTGGTGGTCTTCAAGTAATACGCTCGTCCCGAGCGTTTTGGCTGAGGGATGGTTGGTTCTGGAGCAGAATCCGAGCGGATTGTGGGTCGGGACGCTCGGATCAATTGGCCTCAAGACGAGCGTCTTGGCCTCGGGATGCTCGGACTGTAGCAGGGCGACGCTCGTCCTCGGCACTGCGACGCTCGGATTCCTTCACAGTCACTTCTCTTCTTTTCTTTCTTCAACAATCCTCGGGGATCTTGTTGGAGATGCAAGGATCCTTTCATCATTGCCCAATCTACTTTATTTCCTACATAGGCCTTCTAGCATTGTCTTCCCTTTGATGCTTGGCCATTGAATTTGATCAATTTAGCTCTATTTTGCCATGAAAATGCAAGGTTTGCACTCCTTTTCTACCAAGGGATCAAAACCTCAAAGAATATGCAAAACGAGAAACTAAAGATAGTAAATGACCCAATTATGTACTAAAAGGCATAGGAACAAGGCTAATTCGGGGACTAAATATGCTCAAATATGAGTCACATTAAATATCCCCAAACCGAACCTTTGCTCGTCTCGAGTAAAGAGGTGACAAAAACTAGGACCCTTATTAAAACTAACCTACTAATATAGCCGATGTGAGACAATTAGAGGGTCTCACTCCGCCCCTTCAACTCACAACAAGACAACCATGAGGTAGGATGCCTTTTTGCAAGGCAAGGTGGGGCTTGCCAAAATGGCGATACATCCAAACATTAAGCACACAAAACAAGTAATGGATGCATCTACAAAAATGAATAGCCACTTTCCTCATCTAAGTGGCGGAAATTATCTAAAGGGGAAGCAATCTAAGGGTACACATTCCATCATAGATATGGTTTCTTCAAACTACTAAGCCTAGAAGGATACCAATAAATCACCTCCAAATTGTGTCAAGCTAGGGTACCTTTGTCCTTAATCGTTAAATGTTTTTGTCAAGAATAGACTCCCTATGGTGTTAGAAACACTAGAGGATCGCGGAATTCCCCTTCTTGCCTAAACAAGAAGAAGGGTCGTCCCCTCTCTACCATGCACAAAAGTGGATACGATGGAAAATGGATCAATAGAATTTTGAGTTTCATGTGGGAGTTTGCTTTTGTTGTTATTTTTACCCCCAATTTCTTGTGGCATTTGACATTTTGAGAACATTTCTTTGCTATTTCTTTTGATGTTTGGCATTTTCAATACTTGACAACTTTCAACTTTTTGCATTTTCTTTTGAACATTTTCAAAGTCACCCCATTTGTAAGGAGGGTGCTTATATTTGAAGCATAGGAGTTTTCATTTTGTTACTCCTCTTTTCATTGGATGCAATTGCAAACTTTTTCAATTTTCATTTCAATTCTTGAACTCAAATTTTTGAACAATTTTTTTGTGCCCATTCCCTTTGATGACAAAAATGTGGTAGAACATGGATGATGGTTGCATGGTTTCAAGGGACACCTTGGAATAAACGGTAGCCAAGGAGTTATCACACCACAAGGTACTCTTGACTAGGTCTTAATCCATGGGTCAAAGGATACTAGCATGACACATCCTAGGGTGTTTTACAAGTATTCTAACAAGCAAAGTCTTAAGAAGAAAAAGTATCTACAAGGGCCTTATATATATACTTGCCAAGCTTCCCAAATAGACGGTTTCACAAAATTTTCCTAAATGCAACTATATGCTATGATGCAACTAACATATATACAACTTTAATGAATATGCTTCTACCAACTAGTATGCCAAATAATCTAAATGCAATCCTAAATTCACATTGTTTATACCGCATCAATCAAAATAAAGCCACATAGTCATTAACATAAAGAGGAAAAAGGAGATTAAAAAGATCATACCATGCGGTCTTCAATATCCTCGTGTCTCGGATGTGGCGTAGTCGATCAATGTGAAAAAGGATGGACAAACACAATATATACAAGACAACACTACAAAGGAAATGAACATGTTTTTGGATTTTTGAATTTTTCAAATTTTTATGGATTTTGTTTTAATGAAATTAAAAGATATGTTTTTGTATTTTTCAAAAAATTTCAATTTTTATCATTTTTGTTTAAAAAGTCATGTTAGAATTTCTCATCCCCACACTAGTATGGGCATTGTCCTCAATGGCCAATACGATAGGAAATTATGCGATTTATATGAAAATGCATGATTTCTAAGCTAAATGCAAACTATATGACATATAAACAAGAGTGAATGCAAACTAAGCTATGCTATATGATGCATGATTTTTGTTATGTTGGAGAGCATAATTTAGATTAGCTCCCAATGCATATGCATAAACTTCCCCAAACCAAAATAGACACTATTTTTAATGTCAAAAATTGGGGGAGTTCATGCATAAAGATGCTATGCATGAAACTACAATTGTCATTTTTGATTTTGAATGTGGGAACAATAAAATTAGCACCTTTAATGTTGCCAAGGTGTGAGTCCTCTAGTTTATGTTAGGACTCAAAATTACGATCAAGATAAAAATTATATGAAAAACAAGAGAAATAGACAAACTTTAAAGGAGGTGTAGGAAACTCACAAAGTAATGTGGCATCTTCCCAAGAGCTTGCTAATCCTCAATCTTTGCCCATGGCGTCATCACTATCATCTCCATCATCATCACCAACTTCACTTGAATCATCATCAACCTCCATAGATCCGAAGTTATCATCACTTGCACTTGTACTTCCTTCTTCTTCCTCACTACCCTCTTCTTCTTCTTCTTCTTCATTCTCTTCATTTTATTAACCTTCTTGTGTACCACTCTCAACAACAACCATATCATTTTATGGTAGGTGAATGGG